>NC_092255.1:5651614-5668206 GCF_036320965.1 Panulirus ornatus | reverse complement strand
GCATTCACCTGAGTTGTTCCATTACGAACTTTCGAGATAAGTTTTGACCAAGAGAATCTTCGTCCGGCGTATTCTATTATTTGCTGCATTTTGGAAAAGCTGGTCATCTTTATTAATCAAGTAGACGTTAGGCCTAAAGCCTTTGCAGGTGTAATCTCCAAGTGTGATAGGAAGTAAGTGCGGAGCGATGTGACACACGTCCTTCCTCTACCTCACTCAGACACCAAATGACTCAACCTCCAGGTACGAGCCTTTATATACCCTTCGGTCCATAATCAAATCAGAGTCTAACTGATAAGAATGAAAACAAATCCCTCAAAATGGAAATAAAAAATCAAATCATCCATAGATAATCTTAAACAACATGATCCAGTCACATTTCATTAAATTGGGTTTGATTTATATAGATATTGTTAATATTTGATCCATTTGAGTTGTTTTGGTAAGAGTCAAATCAAGCTTCCTTCTCCAGCTGACAATTTGGGTATGATGGCTGGTTGAAGGACATCGTTGTTGAGGTCTAACTTACTGCAGTGTGTTTGTGTGACCTGGGTAGGTATTGTGGTGTATTATCTACATATAACCCAGGCACCAGCCTGGAGATAACTGCACAATGTTGATAGTTGGTGATTTCAAGAAGGTCAATGGCACATTCTCTCTCTCTCTCTCTCTCTCTCTCTCTCTCTCTCTCTCTCTCTCTCTCTCTCTCTCTGTATTATGTATGTATATATTTTCAGGCTAATCTCTCCACATTCCTTTATTCATTGTGAATATGATCCTATGTTGAAAGTAATTTTTATTTTCCCAGGGAAGTAACAAAATGTATCTTTTCTAGACTTGGATTTTTCTTTAGGGTTCAGTTTTACAAAACTGGTTCACTCCAGTTTGGTCCACTTGTATCTGCTAAGGATCCTATGCACCATTTTGTTTCTATCTGGCATCATTTTTGCATTGAATAAGTCATGGCTGTGACTGATATATCTCATTTGGAATATTGAAACATTGAGATAAAAACCCGTACTTCACTTCTGGGGAGTTTTGATCAAGGTTTTATGGGTACTGTTGATGTATCACCTTTTCCTGCTTTAATTCAATATTGTACCTGATATTTTGCTCGTGCATTATTCAGTATTCAATCATTTCCTTGAATAATGGTCAAAATCATGCTCAGCAAGTGCTGTGATATTTTGCTGTTGCATTATTCAGTATTCAATCATTTCCTTGAATAATGGTCAAAATCATGCTCAGCAAGTGCTGTGATGTTCCTTATATGTTAGCGTTCTAGGATTGCCGACAATCTCAGTCCATATCCAACAGCATTTCGGAGCTAAACTGTTTAATTACCGTACCCAGTTGTAGGAAGTTAACATTCTTATCGAATATAAATAGTAAAAAGCCAGCTAGCAAACTTTCCAAGAATTGAATGAAAATGTACCCATGGTTTGCATTTTTCTTTTTTTTTTTTTTTAGATATCATCAGAAATAGATGAACTGTAGGGTGTTTGAGGAAGTTCGTGGAGGATTTTGTTAGTTTTGTCGATATATATGCATTTCATTCCAGCCCCACATTTTTCCTGATCATCATATCCTTCCTCTTTATCACATTTTTCTTGATCATCATAGCCTTCCTCGTTATCACATTTTTTATCTCAGGATAAAAGGGAATTCTTCAAATCCTACCACTCCATTCTAAATCACTTCAAATAAAGTATACGAAGTTCACTAATATTACTGTGGAGCCCCTAAACTGTATCTTTGCTCATGACGGATACATACTGATGATGATGGTTGTGAAGATAAAGGAAAATGTGGGGTTAATTACTGTTAAACTAGATGAAGTACTTGTGGAAATTAATAGAATAAATAGAAAAATCTTGCCTAATCTGGCAGCTTCTGAGATTCATCTTAATTTCATTGTTGTGTGATTGTTATAGTTCACTTCATTCCAATTTCTCCATTGTATGGATATTTACATCTTATGATTTTTAATGCATGAATCGAAATAAACTAATTTATGGCAGCAGATTTATTCCATCATATGAATTTGATGAAAGCAGTAATAGTAAAGAATCTGCTAAGATTTACGTCATATGATTTTTCATGGGTAACTGAAAATAAAACAATTAATGGCATCAATTTTATCCCATCACATGAATTTGATGAAAGCAGTTAAAAGTAAAAGAACCAGCTTGTGAACTTTGTTTAGGCATGGGAGGGAAATCATATGCTATTAGGTTGGTATACTTTTGCCAAACTGTTTAGAAAAATAAAATGTAAGATGAAGCATGAAGATTATATAAGGTCTTAGGGCTTGCGTTGATTAACCTTAAGTTTTCCACATCTTAAGAACCCACACCATTATTCAGATTTTCTTAAGCTGTAGATTACAGACATTTCTTCATAAAAGTATTTGATAAGTATTCACATGCAAAAAATGAACTCGTCTTTTTTTAAAGCTAGTTTCATTGTAGAAATATACTATTTAATTACTGGAACTTTCCTTTTATGAGTACTTTGTATAATGAACAACTGCTAGTGACTAAAGAATATGTTAAAAAATGACATAGAGAATAGTACTCAAAGTAATTCAGTTTTTACTTACTTTGGAAGGTGTTGATATTAGGTTGGTTAGACAATAGTAAGTAGGTAGTAGTTGGTTGATAGAGTTCGACCAGGAAGGCATATTACCAGTACTATCCATTTGAGTGTCAGGAGGGTTAATGAGGGCTATGTAATGAGCCAGGACTTCAGTTGTCACTCCTCTGACTCAGGTAGTTGTCTTTTTTGCCTCACTCACACATGGACTACTGGCATTTTGTCAACAGGCAGACATATAGTCTCTCCTTCTTATAAATAATACAACAGCTTTTAACTCCCACAAATTCTTCATAACTCTAGATTTTCTTGCAGTGAGCAATATGCGCTAGCCTTGCCTTTTGGCAAAATTGTATGAGCAATAGGTAGAAATATTTGGTAGGAACATTTAGGCAGGAGCATTAATTAGGAACATAGGCGGACGTAATGGGTAGGAACATTAGGCAGGAGCATTAGGTTGAAGTAGTCAGAAGGAACATTAGGTAGGAGCCTGTGCAAGTATAGCGTTAGAGTTGACCTCTCTCCCTGTGGCCTGTTAAGCATGAAACGTTAAAAGCCAAAAAGTGGCACTGGAGTTTAATAGTTATGTACAATCTGTTATTGTGGCTACCCACTTAAGAGTGTTCCAGTTGGGAACAGGCATCAGAAATATAGATAGAGAATAGTACTCATTGTAATTAATATTTTTCTTACTTTGGGTTTTGATGATATTAAGATGGTTTACACATGATAATTGACAGTTCTAATCACTGGTTATCATTAAGAACAGGCACTACATATTTTTATAACAAATTTACGTATTTAATAGGATGGCTAGTCATGCTTTCACTTTCCAATGTTTTTTCTCCTTTAGGATGCAAGACGTAGTAACTTCGAGACTTTTGATTACATCCTTACTTGATGGCTCAATGTCTGTGCTTGAGACTATAGACGCTTCGATCAAGCCCGAGGGCAGTGTAATCCAAAGAAGTCACAGCTTGAAACAATTAACGAGACCCATTAGTGAAGCTGTGAAATTGATCAAGCTGTGTGGAGATGAGAGGCCAAAAGTTTTACGTGGTGCAGGGTGAGTAGTGAGGGAGTGTTACATATTTGAGGATAAGTCCCTTCCTTTCACAATTGATGTACAATTACACCAATTGACCCTCAGTTTATGCCTCTCTATGAAGTGGTTCTCACAAACCATGGAGATGTTTCCATTTATGTATTAATATTAACAAAGATATGGAGCTTGTAATTCTTATTTGTCTTCAGTTTGAAGTCATTATATTTTTCACACATTAAGTTTGATAAACACAGTTCTCATGTTTCATTACATGCAGTTGAAAAATATGTAAATCATAGCCTAGGTGCAGTATATCCCACCAGAGTGATAAAGTGTGTAAACTCTCTTATTATATATGCATAATTTTGTATGCTGCACTTAGTTCCTTAGTTATACTAGTAATCAAAGCAAGAGCACTGGGATATCACTTCTTATTAGAGCTTTAAAGCAATATCTCCTATATCTTTATATCTTAGGACAGTGTTTCCCAAACCTCTGGTCGCAACCCAAATGAGGGTCACAAGGAAGCTCCTGAGGTTCGTGGGATGGTTTATTAGAAAATGAAAAATATAAGACAATGAAAAATTTGTTAAATGTGCAAAATAATGCAAGTATTTTTACATCACAATTTGAAATATAATGCATTATTGAGTCTGGAACAGGAAAATAGCTGTGAATAATAAAGTATTGATAAATGTATGAACTCCTGATGTTTCGAGTCTGTTCACATCCATTAATTGTATGCTAAAGCAGCTGTAGCCTGACACAGTCGCAGTATCATTTCTTACTTCTGGCATTGCTGTGTTGGATACCTAACGTGATGTGATACAGTTATCATAACAAGCTTTATTGCTTCTTACTTTTTTAATTCCTGTGACTGCCAAACTACTTTGTGGGTAGAATAGCTGTTTAATACTCTAATAGAGGAAAGAGCTTAAGCCTGGGAATTTTCACTCAGAGAAGGAAACTTGCTAAAGATAAATTTTATTGTTATGACTGGTGTGATAAGGTTGGTAATTTATACATGAGTGTGTTTTACAAATAAAGTTATTATCAAGGAATATGTGAGTGAGCATTTGTGAATAAGTGAGACAGGTATGTGATAGAACAATGTATGGGGCAGAGATGGAGTGTTCGTATTAGTAATTTGTTTTTTAATGCATTCAAATACAGCATTTGTGTTTATTTGTATTTGAATCATTATTATATCATTGTGTTTGCTTGTACCATCAAATTCATGGGCAGAGTACTCGTATTCATCTAATGATTATATATATGATTTGATGAATGATCGCCCAGTAATTCTGTCTGAAAGCATAGAGGTATACTTGTATGTAGTTTTCCAAGAATGATTTTCATTGTGTATTTATTATTATTATTATTATTATTATTATTATTTATTTATTATACATAACTGCCATCTCCCACGTTAACAAGGTAACACAAGGAAACAGGCGAGGAATGGCCCAACCCACCCACATACACATGTATATACATAAATGCCCACACAACTACATATACATACATACATATACATACACAGACATATATACATATGTACTTATCCATACTTGCTGCCTTCATCCATTCCTGTCGCCACCCTGCCACACATGAAATAGCATCCCCCCCACCAGTGAAGCAGCGCCAGGAACAGACACAAAAGGCCACATTCGTTCACACTCAGTCTCTAGCTTTCATGCGTAATGCACCAAAACCACAGCTCCCTTTCCACATCCAGGCCCCACAGACCTTTCCATGGTTTAACCCCAACACTTCACATACCCTGGTTCAATCCGTTGACAGCACATCGAACCCTGGTATACCACATTGTTCCAATTCACTCTGTTCCTTGCATGCCTTTCACCCTCCCATGTGTTCAGGGCCTAATTGCTCAAAATCTTTTTTATTCCATCCTTCCACCTCCAGTTTGGTCTCCTGCTTCTTCTTCCCTCCACCTCTGACACATATAACTTCTATGTCATCTTTCCTCTCTCATTCTCTCCATGTGTCCATACCATTTCAACACGCCCTCTTCTGCTCTCTCAACCTTACTCTTTTTATTACCACTCATCTCTCTTACCCTTTCACTCCTTACTCGATCAAATCACCTTACACCACATGTCCTCAAACATTTCATTTCCAACACACCCACCCTCCTCCGCACAACCCTATCTATAGCCCATTCCTCACAACCATATAACATTGTTGGAACCACTATTCCTTCAAACTTGCTCATTTTTGCTCCAAGATAACATTTTCACCTTCCACACATTCTTCAGTGCTCCCAGAACCTCAACTCCCTCCCCCACCCTGTGACTCGCTTCCACTTCCATGGTTCCATCCGCTGCTAAATCTACTCCCAGATAACTAGAACACTTCACTTCCTCCAGTTTTTCTCCATTCAAACTTACCTCCCAATTGTCCCTCAACCTTATTGAAGCTAATACCTTGCTTTTATTCACATTTACTCTCAGCTTTCTTCTTTCACACACTTTACCAAACTCAGTCTCCTACTTCTGCAGTTTCTCACCTGAATCAACCAACAGTGCTGTATCATCAGCGAACAACTGACTCACTTCCCAAGTCCTCTTATCCACAACAGACTGCATACTTGCCCCTCTCTCCAAAACTTGCATTCACCTCCCTAACCACCCCATCCATAAACAAATTAAACAACCATGAAGACATTACGCACCCCTGCTGCGAACCGACATTCACTGGGAACCAATCACTTTCCTCTCTTCCTACATGTACACATGCCTTACATCCTTGGTAAAAAATTTTCACTGCCTCTAACAACTTACTTCCCACACCATATACTCTTAAAACCTTCCATAAAGCATCTCTATCCACCCTATCATATGCCTTCTCCAGATCCATAAATGTTACATACAAATCCATCTGTTTTTCTAAGTATTTCTCACATCTTCTCCAGATCCATAAATGCTACACACAAATCCATCTGTTTTTCTAAGAATTTCTCACATACTTTCTTCATAGCAAACACCTGTTCCACACATCCTCTACCACTTTTGAAACCACGCTGCTCTTCCTCAATCTGATGTTCTGTGCATGCCTTTACACTCTCAATCAATGCCCTCCCATATTATTTCCCAGGAATACTCAACAAACTTATGCCCCTGTAATTTGAACACTTACCTTTATCCCCTTTGCCTTTGTACAATGGCATTATGCCTGCATTCCGCCAATCCTCAGGCAATTCACCGTGATCCATACATACATTAAATATCCTTACCAACCAATCAGCAACAATCACCCCCTTTTTTGATAAATTCAACTGCAGTATTCTTATTATTTATTTTTTTTATTTTGCTTTGTCGCTGTCTCCCGCGTTTGCGAGGTAGCGCAAGGAAACAGACGAAAGAAATGGCCCAACCCACCCCACACACATGCACACACATACACGTCCACACACGCAAATATACACACCCACACATCTCAATGTACACATATATATACACACACAGACACATACATATATACACATGCACACAACTCACACCGTCCGCCCCTACTCACTCCCATTGCCACCCCGCCACACACGGAATAACATCCCCCCACCCCCATGTGCGCGAGGCAGCGCCAGGAAAAGACGACAAAGGCCCCACTCGTTCACCCTAAGTCTCCAGCTGTCATGCAATCATACTCGAAACCACAGCTCCCTTTCCACATCCAGGCTCCACAGAACTTTCCATGGTTTACCCCAGACGCTTCACATGCCCTGATTCAATCCATTGACAGCACGTCGACCCCTGTATACCACATCGATCCAATTCACTCTATTCCTTGCCCGCCTTTCACCCTCCTGCATGTTCAGGCCCCGATCACTCAAAATCTTTTTCTTTCCATCCTTTCACCTCCAATTTGGTCCCCTGCTTCTCCTTGTTCCCTCTACCTCTGACATGTATATCCTCTTTGTCAATCTTTCCTCACTCATTCTCTCCATGTGACCAAACCATTTCAACACACCCTCTTCTGCTCTCTCAACCACACTGTTTTTAGTACCACACATCTCTCTTACCCTTTCATTAGTAACTCAATCAAACCACCTCACATCACATATTGTCCTCAAACATCTCATTTCCAACACATCTACCCTCATCCACACAACCCTAACTATAGCCCATGCCTCGTAACCATGCAACGTTGTTGGAACCACTATTCCTTCAAACATACCCATTTTTGCTCTCCGAGATAACGTTCTCGCCTTCCACACATTCTTCAATGCTCCCAGAACCTTCGCCCCCTCCCCCACCCTGTGACTCACTTCTGCTTCCATGGTTCCATCTCATGCTGAATCCACTCCTAGATATCTAAGACACTTCACTTCATCCAGTTTTTCTCCATTCAAACTTACCTCCCAGTTTACTTGTCCCTCAACCCTACTGAACCTAATGACTTTGTTCTTATTCACATTTACTATCAGCTTTCTTCTTTCACACACTTACCGAACTCAGTCACCAGCTTCTGCAGTTTCTCACTGGAATCAGCCACCAGCGCTCTGTCATCAGTGAACAACAACTGACTCACTTCCCAAGCCCTCTCATCCACAACAGACTGCAAACTTTCCCATCTCTCCGAAACTGTTGCATTCACCTTTTTAACCACCACATCCATAAACAGATTAAACAACCATGGATAAATCCCGCAACCCTCCCCTATCTTTGGGGATAGGGGAGAAAGAATACCTCCTACGTATTCCCTGTGCGTTGTAGAGGGCGACTAAAGGGGGCGGGAGCCTAGGGCTAGAACCCTCCCCTCCTTGTATTGAACTTCCTAAAAGGGGAAACAGAAGATTATTATCATTGTTATTATTATTATTTTTTTTTTTTTTCAAACTTTGTCGCTGTCTCCCGCGTTTGCGAGGTAGCGCAAGGAAACAGACGAAAGAAATGGCCCAACCCACCCCCATACACATGTATATACATACGTCCACACACGCAAATATACATACCTACACAGCTTTCCATGGTTTACCCCAGACGCTTCACATGCCTTGATTCAATCCACTGACAGCACGTCAACCCCGGTATACCACATCGCTCCAATTCACTCTATTCCTTGCCCTCCTTTCACCCTCCTGCATGTTCAGGCCCCGATCACACAAAATCTTTTTCACTCCATCTTTCCACCTCCAATTTGGTCTCCCTCTTCTCCTCGTTCCCTCCACCTCCGACACATATATCCTCTTGGTCAATCTTTCCTCACTCATTCTCTCCATGTGCCCAAACCACTTCAAAACACCCTCTTCTGCTCTCTCAACCACGCTCTTTTTATTTCCACACATCTCTCTTACCCTTACGTTACCCACTCGATCAAACCACCTCACACCACACATTGTCCTCAAACATCTCATTTCCAGCACATCCATCCTCCTGCGCACAACTCTATCCATAGCCCACGCCTCGCAACCATACAACATTGTTGGAACCACTATTCCTTCAAACATACCCATTTTTGCTTTCCGAGATAATGTTCTCGACTTCCACACATTCTTCAAGGCCCCCAGAATTTTCGCCCCCTCCCCCACCCTATGATCCACTTCCGCTTCCATGGTTCCATCCGCTGCCAGATCCACTCCCAGATATCTAAAACACTTCACTTCCTCCAGTTTTTCTCCATTCAAACTCACCTCCCAATTGACTTGACCCTCAACCCTACTGTACCTAATAACCTTGCTCTTATTCACATTTACTCTTAACTTTCTTCTTCCACACACTTTACCAAACTCAGTCACCAGCTTCTGCAGTTTCTCACATGAATCAGCCACCAGCGCTGTATCATCAGCGAACAACAACTGACTCACTTCCCAAGCTCTCTCATCCCCAACAGACTTCATACTTGCCCCTCTTTCCAAAACTCTTGCATTTACCTCCCTAACAACCCCATCCATAAACAAATTAAACAACCATGGAGACATCACACACCCCTACCGCAAACCTACATTCACTGAGAACCAATCACTTTCCTCTCTTCCTACACGTACACATGCCTTACATCCTCGATAAAAACTTCACTGCTTCTAACAACTTTCCTCCCACACCATATATTCTTAATACCTTCCACAGAGCATCTCTATCAACTCTATCATATGCCTTCTCCAGATCCATAAATGCTACATACAAATCCATTTGCTTTTCTAAGTATTTCTCACATACATTCTTCAAAGCAAACACCTGATCCACACATCCTCTACCACTTCTGAAACCACACTGCTCTTCCCCAATCTGATGCTCTGTACATGCCTTCACCCTCTCAATCAATACCCTCCCATATGATTTACCAGGAATACTCAACAAACTTATACCTCTGTAATTTGAGCACTCACTCTTATCCCCTTTGCCTTTGTACAATGGCACTATGCTTGCATTCCGCCAATCCTCAGGCACCTCACCATGAGTCATACATACATTAAATAACCTTACCAACCAGTCAACAATACAGTCACCCCCTTTTTTAATAAATTCCACTGCAATACCATCCAAACCTGCTGCCTTGCCGGCTTTCATCTTCCGCAAAGCTTTCACTACCTCTTCTCTGTTTACCAAATCATTTTCCCTAACCCTCTCACTTTGCACACCACCTCGACCAAAACACCCTATATCTGCCACTCTATCATCAAACACATTCAACAAACCTTCAAAATACTCACTCCATCTCCTTCTCACATCACCACTACTTGTTATCACCTCCCCATATGCGCCCTTCACTGAAGTTCCCATTTGCTCCCTTGTCTTATGCACTTTATTTACCTCCTTCCAGAACATCTTTTTATTCTCCCTAAAATTTAATTATTATTATTATTATTATTATTATTATTATTGTTATTATTTAGTAGTAGTATTAGTATTAATAGTAGTAGTATTAGTTATGAATTTCAGTGTCTCCCAATATATTTCGAAAAATGAGTAAATGAATAATGTATGATACACCATATTTGTAATATATATATATTGCAAGGATAAGGAAGAACAGGTAAAACAAAGTCAGATTGATGCTCCTTCAGGCTCAGCTTTTTTTTTTTTGGAAAAAGCTTCCTTGGTTTCTTTTGAAGTGGCATGGCCTATTGCAAAATACAAAAAGCCTCATAACATTGGAGAGGGGCTGGTAAAACCAGCAGCAGTAACTATGATGAAAACTACTTGTGGAGCAGATGTTGCTAAAAACGTTGATTTGGTGCAACTTTCTAACAACAGCATGAAACATCGAATTGAACTCATGTCAGTAAGATATTTCGGAACAGATTGTGTCGCTGAAAAAAAGCAGGAAAATTTTCATTGTAGATAGATGAATATGTGGACATTGATGGTGATCGTTGACTTATGGTTTTTGTGAGGTATAGGAGAGATGATGGAATTCTGGAGGAATTTCTGTTCTGTAATGCCTTGTCAACAACGACCACTGGAAGAGATATCTTTGTAATGGTGGTCAATTTTTTCAAGAAACACATCTTAGACTGGTTGAATCTTGTGGCTGTGTGTACTGATGGAGCTTCATCTATGATGGGCAGTCATGTAGGTTTTGTTACTCAAATTAAAAGAGAAAATATTGATGTCATAATAATTCACTGTTTCTTACATCGGGAAAACTTGTCCTCTTAACGTTTCCAGCTGGAACTCCATGTGGTTTTGAATGACGTTATCCAGATTGTAAATTTTATCAAGGCCAGAGCTATGAACTCTTGCATTTTCCATAAAATATGTGAAGAGATGGGATCACATCACCCTAACTTACTCCTCCACTCTGATGTCTGCTGGCTGTCTCGAGGGCTCATTCTTGGATGGTTTATTGAAGTAAAAACTGAAATAGAAGTCTTTCTCCAAGAGAAGAAGCATAAGCTGACTGACTGCTTGAGTGGTAAAGCTAGCTTATTTAGGTGACATCTTTTGGCACCTGAATGAATTGAACTCAGTGAAAAAACTGCCCCATTCAAGTAAAAACTTGCACTTCAGAAAGCAAGGTTGGTCTAGGGAAAAATGGCTGCTTTTTCAGAACTGAGTGCAGAAGTGCTGGAAGATTCATCAGAAGTAGCCCCTGCTGATGTTAAAAGAGGTTTTTCAAGATCATTTCAATAAGTTTCAGGAGGAAATGGACTGATATTTGCCAGAAAATGTTGACCTATGTCAACATAGCTGGGTTAAGAATGTGTTCAGTGTGAAAATTGGAGAATATATCCTTGGTTTTCAAGAAGAACATATAGATCTGGAAAATAAGATGCAGAAGCAATGTTTTGAAAGTCTTTCATATGCTGAGTCCTAGGCTCAACTCAAGGATAAGCCTATTTTGAGTCATGAGGCTGAAAAGGCTCTTCTTCCTTTTCTAAGGCTTTTCAGCTCTTGTGATGATCAGGACTAAAGCAAGGAACCATCTGAATCCTCATCATGATCTGCGCAGTGTTCTGTCTATCAACATAAAGCCGAATCTGGAAGAACTTGCCCATTAATTGAAGGAACATTATGGTAGCCACTAGAATACTACACGTTTTCTTCCTTTTACATTTTTGCAATGAAGTCCATTTGAAGAAAGACATTATCAAATTCCTGTCATGTGTGTAATCATAGAAAAGCATCATCATGGTAAACAGATTATTTTTACTAAATTTATAAGCAAAGAATCAATAGTCAGAAAGGTTCACTCATGAAGCAGCATCATAGTTGCCAGTCAAGTTTGTTTTTCTTTGTTAGCCTAATTTTGCAAAATGAATTACATTTGCATGAAGTTGTGCCTTTCATTTTCTTCAATCAACAGAAGTATTGAAATTTATTCCTTATCAAATTAGATTAGATTCATTGAATTGTATTTGATAAAACTACATGAAGAAACACATACTATGTTTCTGCCCTGAGGGTCACAAGGCCAAAAAAAAATTGTGCGGGGTCATGTCCAAAAACATTTGGGAAACACTGTCATAGGTGACTAGAAAGGTTTAATTTGGGTAGCTGCTTCAGTCTCCAAAAAAAGGTTCCTTTCCTGTCATATGTAAATCATCTACAAACATAGATAGATACGTGTAGTTTAGGAATACAGTTATGACTTGCCATCCTCATGTTTTAGTTCCACGTTGCTGTCATTTTGTGGATACCTATTCAGGAACTTACCTCATTATGTTTTATTTCCACCATGTTGTCTTTATCGTACCTTAACCTGTTATTACAGTGCCACATAGCTTTTTTGCTGCCCAATGACAAAAAACCTCTAGTATGATATATTATCAAATTAATGATAGATCTTTATTTCCTTGTCTGTGATACAGTTGTGTTGTATAATTGGATTTTGTGTTGTGTTGTGTTGTGTTGATTTGACCTGACTTGTTTTTAACTTCTCATTTTTATTTCCTCACAACAGGCCCAGATAGTTATTACCATTGCCAGATCTGTCTTTAATGTTTTATTTTTCAGTTCCTTTGGCCTTCAGCAAGCTAACGTGCAGTGTCAAACAAGGGTGGGGCAAGGATGATTGGGTGATGAAGAGTCATAAAAGGTTTTTCCTTTGTTTGAAGGTATGTGCATCTTGTTTTATTAACAGGAATTTATTTATAGCTTAGTGTACGATAATTTGTAGGTGTAAAACTGTGTCATATATCATTAGACAGATTTTCTTTTAAAAGTGCTTTTTACGGTAGACAGATTTTTTTTTTTTAAAGTGATTGCTTTTTACGCTACAAATAAGAGAGAAATTTGAAGTTATGAAGAGTACCCTATTTCTCCTACCATATCACCAAACTTACACAAGACAGCCCCAATTTACTAAAATTTTCTCACCTCTCCCAGTCTCTCCCCCTATATCCAAAACAGTTTAGCAAACTTTCTTCTTTCACTCTATTTGGTTTTTAAAATCTATGCTTTCACCATGTTTCCTTTCGGTGTATAAATTTTGTAAAACCCTATAGAGTGAAAGAAGAAAGTTTATTAAACTGTGTTTTGGATATGGGAGTAGAGACTGGAAGAGGTAAGAGAATTTGGGTGATTTGGGGCTGTCTTGGGTCAGTTTGGTGATGTGGTAGGAGAGACAGAGAGTAGTGCAGGATAGAAGAGTCATTGGGTCCATTGATAGAATAATGAATGGATAAAGGTTTAAGTATGAAAGTATGAATGGATAAAGGTTTAAGTATGAAAGTGAAGGGAGGATTAAAGGACAGCATTGTCCTCCCAAGGGGAATTAAAGAAGGAGGGAGCCTTAAACCTTCAGAAAGGTGAGAAGCATGCAAAGGATGTATGTGGTGTACGAGAGGTAACTTGTCATGCCTTTGACTGAACCAAAGACACATGAAACATCCTAGGAATGTGGACTGGGGCAGCTAGCGGGTGGTGGCTGTGTTCGAAGAGGCAGTTTCTTTGTCTGATCTTGATGCTGCCTCACTCAAAGAAAGAAACAGTTCTGTGGAAAGAAACAAGTTTTAAGTTTTGAGAATGTTACTGAAAAATTTTAATAGCATGTTAGTAAACAAGTTGAGTTAGAGGAAAGGGGTAGTATACTTACCTACCTTTCCCTGAGTGTATACTTACCTTCCCTTTCCTTTGGGTAGTACTCTTACCTACCTCTTCTCCCTGGGTGTATACTTACCTCCCCCTCCCCTGGGGAGTACACTTACCTCCCCTCCCCTGGGTAGTGTACACTTACCTCCCCCTCCCCTGGGTAGAACACTTACCTCCCCCTCCCCTGGGGAGTACTCTTACCTCCCATCCCCTGGGTAGTACTCTTATCTCCCCTCCCCTGGGGGAGTACACTAAAGATAACAAGAGGTGGGGGGTACCGGCATAATATTGATTGCCGTAATATAATATGTTGACCCCTGACAAGGTAGGGGACCAGTGTCAATATTGACGCGGGATCAGGTGTGTACCCTAATTATATAACTCTCTCTCTCTCTCTCTCTCTCTCTCTCTCTCTCTCTCTCTCTCTCTCTCTCTCTCTCTCTCTCTCTCTCTGTGGCCATGTTATCACCCGCCACTCAGAACAAATATGGTCATCCCATCTGCTTGTTCTGAAGGGTCATATGGTCATCCCATCTGCTTGTTCTAAAGGGTCATTATTTTTGAGTTTTCTGTCATGGCCAAAATGGTCGATAGTTTACGCTTACTCAGAACTGTCAGGCCCCCGTTTTCCACGTTCATCACCCAGCTTCTTGGATTGTAAAGCATCGGGTCAAAGGTCAAAGGCTATTCATGCCTGTGGGTCGTACCGACGGGCTAATGGGTCACCCCATCCCAAGAAAATGGCCACTCAGTGTCCTTTTCTCTGCTGGCCTAGTTATCATAATTATTAATCAGATATTTAGGTTAAGTAGCCTAGGAACATCAGGTTCTCTGCCAGTCGATTACTCCCGTTTTTCACCCGAAAAGAATTTCGAACGCAAATTATAAGCATACACCCAGTTAGGTTAGAGAAAGCTTTTTTATTCATAAGTATCGAAGCTTGATTGAAGCTTATGGAGGTAGGTTGCTTCACTTCCCATAGAACCAGAAGGGTATAACGGTAGACCACAGTCTCTTACCACAGCCAACCAACCATACCACCACAGCTGGGCCTACCGTGGGTGAGTGGGCCGAGCCGTGGGCGGGCCAGAGGTGCTAACCTAGCGCTTTTGGCTCGAGATTTAGCGGTCTTTATAGAGATTTAGCTGCTGAATTTCGTATTAGGCTCCTTAGCGCGTATTTTGGACCTTTTTTTGTATTTAGCGCCAAACTGAGTCATTTCAATATACGAGGAAATTCAAAGATTAAGATAATGTGATTCAGGAACCTTAATCGAGGCCTATTAAAATAAGGAAAACAGTGCGAATATTGCATGTAATTGATTTTCATCGAAATTAATATGTTGGCTCGAGATGTAGCGTTCTTTTTAGAGATCTAGCGGTTAAATTTCGTATTAGGCACCTTAGCGCGCATTCCGATTGTTTTTTTTTTTAGCGCCAGACTTAATCTCCGAATTTCTTCGTATATTGAAATAAGGTTAAGGTATAGTAACGTGATTTAGGCAGTTTAATCGAATTCAGATAAAGAAAAGACCAAGTATTGTGTGTCATTAATTTTCATCGTTAATGAATATTTTCGAAAAATGTTTGAATAGGTTCATTAGGGGGATTATTCCGCGGGTTCCCCCCTTCCCTCCCCTCACCCCTTGTTTGGATTGGCCACCCGTCGGGTCGTTAGTGCTTATCTGCTAGTGGTCGCGTAAGGTCACGCTGCTCCTCCCTGGCTCTCACTTGACGAGGCTAAGTACGTCCTGCTGTGAAATTTGTGATGTAAAACACTTAAGAAATACAATATAAGATTTCTTTGAAGGAGGAAGGGAAGGATTGAAAGTAGCTTAATTATTTACGAAGAGAATTGGTCAGTTATGTGTAGTGAAAGACCACAGCGAGTGACGTAGGCGTTTGCAACATTTTTGAAATAACGGTCGTCCACTTCAACCTCTCCGGTCGTTAGAGGTGAGTAGTTCAATCCTTTTATAATCATCTACTTCCTATACCACGACTTTACGACCTTTTCTTCGTACCTAGAAATATCGATTTTTTTTTAATGAATTCGTTACAATTCACTACAACTATTAACGAAGTGCAGAAACGGTGGTAGATTAGGGATCTTGTATTATTATGAAAGGGGTTATAGCATTTTCAAAAGTTCCAAAACTGTATGGAACTTTACTGAAACCATTAGATTCTTAAGGTGTGTGATTTAAAGTAGGGGAAGATGCCCTTAAATAAAGTAGGAGAGGGAGTATCTGTTAATCTAAGGGGAGGGATGGAGAAAAGGTGTGGAAATAATAATGATCATATTAATCTAGGGGGAGGGATGGAGAAAAGGGGTGGAAATGATAATGATCATATGATTAGGATAATATGGGTGGAAGGTAAAGAAAAAGGGGTTGGATATAGCGAAGCACACCGGGCGAATTTTAGGTGATTTATTATGTTCTTGAGAGCATACTG